>NW_025764683.1:0-2121 GCF_021365365.1 Ilyonectria robusta | reverse complement strand
GAGAATTAATTTGCAGGCTGTAAACTTAAGATTAGCTCTACTAGATTATATAGTAAAGTTTAGTAGAATACAAAAAGTATAAGAGAATATACTATAGATATAAATAGAATTCTATTCTTTAAAAATTAGCTAGTAATTCTAATATAGTATATATTACAGCTAGAATTCTATACTAATATTATAATAATCCCTAATTAGAATATATAAAAGCTATAAAGATAGTAAATTAATTAGCTATAAATTCTATTAAAAAGGAATTTAAGAAGATATTAACTCTATACTATAAGCTATTAATAATATTAGGGGTGTATACATATTAAGATACGGCTATATAGGAATTATAACTCTACTTATTACTTATTATATCTATTTTAAAGATTAATCTTAGACTTTATAATAAAAATACTATAAGTATTAAATAAATAGAAAATAATATAATATAATTTTAATTATTATTTATTATATAATAAAATATATAATATTCCTACTAATAACTAAGTAGTTAATTCTATATAGTTAGTATAGAATCTCTATAAGAAGATTAAGTATAAATTTAAAACTCTAAAGAATTATAAGTAATTAAGATAAACTCTTATAAGTAAATTCTAAAGAATCTTATAAGAAGAATCTATTTAAAGATAACTATTTATAGTATATTATCTACAGACTAATAAATAGATAGAATAAGTATATAAATACTAAAGAAGTATCTATATATTTATATAAAGGTTTATTAAAATAGTAGTAGTATAACTTATAAAGTAGAATTTATATATAATAATAGCTACTATAATACTATTAATATATTACTAATATAGATATCTATAGATACTATCTATATATAGTAGAATATATACTATAATATATAAAAACTTAAGTATAAAAAATCTAGAAGTAATTAAGATAATTTAATATATAAAATTTAAGATATAATAATACTAGTAGATTACAGTAAATTATAGATAAGATACTTTAATATATATTATAAATTATAAACTTACTACTAAAATTAGATTATAAGCCTATTAACTTAGAATTTTAAGTTTAAGAATTAAAAGCTTATATTAAATATATTAAAATTATAATTACTAAGTATATTATAAGTAAGTATATTAATTTACCTACTAGAGAAATACTATAGATATATAATATCTTCTTAGTAGCTCTAATTAAGTCTTAAAAAGAATAAAAAACTAATAGGAAATTACTAAATTACTCTTTAACTTAGAAGATAAACTAATTAGTAGGAAGTTAAGAAGATTATAGATACTTTAATAATAGAAATACTATATAATATTAGGTAAAATAAGTAGGTTAGCTGTAGAATATAATATATAGAAACTGAAGAATATTTAGAGAATATAAAAATAAAGTCTAGTAATACTTAAGAATATAAGTTAGTAAATATTTATAAGAAATAGAATAAGTAATATAAATTAAGATATTATATTTCCTTAAATATCTATAATAAAAAGATAAATTCTAAATTTTATAAAGAAAATAATAAATTATTTAGATAAAGTATAAAATAAATAACTAACTTAGCCTACTAGGCAGGAGTTAAAATAAATTACTACTTTTATAGTATCTTTTTTTAAAGTAGAAATAAAGATTTAAATACTATAAAAGAAGAAAGATTATAATAGAAAAGACTCTTAAGTATACTTCTATATAGAAAAATTACTAGTAATAAGCTTTTATTAGATATTATAGCAGGTACCTAATTATAATTTTTAGTAAAATTAAAAGTAAGATAGACTTTTAAGAGTATATCTTTATTAAATTATTAGTATAGTTATACTTTTTTAGCTTTTTATAGCTAATAACTTAATAATTAGCTATTATATATAAGAAGTTTCTTATTATTACTATCTTAAACTTAGAAGCCAGCTCCCCCCTCTTACTACTCTTATCTATAATAATTTAGGAATATTACTCTTATTAGATAATTTGAAATTAGAAGAAATAGCAATTATAATATCTAAATTAATAAGTAGGGATTTAATAAGTAGATGCCGAAATAATAAGAAAGTTAGAAATACTAGTAGTAAAAGTAATATAAGAAACAGTAATACTATAAGTAGCAAGCTTTTAGCAAGTAGTAAGTTTCTTATAAATAGC
>NW_025764682.1:0-2163 GCF_021365365.1 Ilyonectria robusta | reverse complement strand
AACTCTATTAGAGTTATATAATAAAAATTTAGTAAAATATTAGAAAGTATAAGAGATATATTATAGATATAAATAGAATTCTATTTTTTTTTTAAAACTAGTAATTTCAGTATAATATATATTATAAATAGAGATTCTATATTAATATTATAATAATTCTTAATTAGAATATATAAAAGCTATAAAAATAGCTAAGTTAATTAGCTATAAATTCTATTAAAAAAAATTATAGAAGATATTAAATTCTATACTAAAAAACTATTAGCAGTATTAAAATATATAAATATTAAGATACTAATTATATAAATAACTATAACTATTACTATTACTATTATATCTATTTTAAAAGGTTAATTTAAACTTTATAATAAAATTACCTATAAGTACTAAAATAAATAGAAAATAATATAATATTATTTTAGTTATTATCTATTATATAATAAAATATATAATATTCCTACTTATAATTAAGTAATTAATTGCTATATAATTAGCTTAAATTCTTTATAAAAAGATAAAATATAAATTTAAAACTTCTAAAGAAATTATAAATAATAAAAATAAATTACTTATAAATTAATTCTAAGAAAATCTAATAAAAGAATTAATTTAAAAATATCTATTAATAGTATATTATTTATAAATAAATAAATAAATAAATAAAATAAAAATCCTAACCTTTTATTAAAAATTATAATAAAAATACTATAAACTATTTAATTAATTAAAATTACTTATTATACTCTTCCCTAAATATTTAATTACTACCTAATAGATTCTTATATTATACCTAGACTTACTATAATACTATAGCATAAATATCCAATCTAACTAACCTTTTTAACTACTACTTCTCAAAGATTTAGCTACTATCTATATATCTATATCTATTTAATTAATTACTTATCTTTTTTCTTTACTATTATAACCCTCTTTTTTATAATCTAATTCTTTTTACCTTTAATACTAGCTTAATATCTTATTTACTTCTTAAAGGTTTTTATTCTTAGTAGTTAATAAGATAACTTAATATATAACTATTTTTATTTTTTTATAAGAGATTATAGAGTCTTTAAAATTAACTTTAAAGAGCTACTTTAATATCTTTTAATTCTATCTTTTAAGATATTTAGATTAAAATCCAATTTAATTATAATTTTAAAGTTCTTAAAGTCTAAGAAGTTAATAGCTTAGCTGCCTCCTTAATTAATATTAATATTTATAGCTAAATATTAAATTTAAGATTATAATTTCTAAATTAAAAGAAATAAGATTAGCTTCTTTAAAAGCCCCTTAATATTTCTTTTTATTATAATAATCTTATATATTATATAAAAAGCTAAAAAGAACTTAATTTTTAAAATATAAATTATAGAGTATCTAATTAATTATTTTATTTCTTAACTATAAGCTTACTTTAATATATTAAAGTATTTAATATTAAGAGGCTAAAATAAATAAGAGGAATAAGATAGTATATAAAGCTAGATAATCTTCTTTTTTTTATAATATCTCTTAAATCTAATTAACTAGTAATTTTTATAGCTATTAAGAATTAAAAAATAATAGAAATTAATTAATTAATTAGTTATATACTAGTTAAAATACTTTAGCTACTTAAAATTAATTTTATTATTAATCTAGCTATTTTAAGTTATTATAATAATTTAATTATTTAAAAAGTTACTTTTTTAATATTAATTAATAAGATAATATCAGCCTATATTAATAATAAATAGCTATATTACCTAGTTTTTTATATTAATTACCTAAATACTTATAATTTATTTTTAGTTTTTAAGTTATATTAATTTTAACTTTAAATATCTTTTTATATCTATAATAATTATTTTACTTATAATTATATCTATAAAAAAGCTATTATTAAAATTATAGATATTATTTAATTAAATATTATATTTTATAATTATATTTACTATAAGCTAAAATTAATTATAAATAATAATTAAATCTTTATATTTAACTTTTTAATAATTATACTTATAAAAAAAATATATCTTAAGATCTAAATATTACTTAATAAAATTATAAGCCTAATATATACTAACTAATAATATATTATAATTAATAAGTAATTAATTAGCTATTTTCTTTATACTATATAATTATAGGGGAAATTCTTATAAATCTAGATTAAGAATA
>NW_025764681.1:0-2320 GCF_021365365.1 Ilyonectria robusta | reverse complement strand
TAATTATCTTATCTTAAATCTAATATAACTAATTCTTAATATTATTACTATTACAGCCTAGATTAAAACTAGGCAGTTATAACTAGCAAAAACTATAACATACCTACTTTTTCAACCTAATATAAATTCCAAACTTACTTTATATAAATAAGCCCGGATAATTAACTTACTTCCCTAGAATAAGCTTAAAATTAAACTTATTCTTATCTAGTAAGCCTATATAAGTACTACTAGTATATAGATACTCTTTTAGCATTTTTATAAATAAAGCCTTACTAGCTATTAACACACTTAATTATATTAAATCTATTATTTTATTAATTACTAGACTATAACTTATATTACTTACTATAATATTTTAATTACTTAATTATATACCCTATATCTTAGACTACTTTATATTCTTAAATTAAACCTAATTATTTATATTAATAATTCTTATTTAGTATATTACTATATCAACCTAAATAATATCTTAAATAAGCTAAAATAACTCCTACAACCCTAAGTATCTTTCCGAATCTAAAGGAAATCCCATTACTTTAATAATATAGAGCTAAGACCCTACTAATAATATAAATATAGATAAATCTAACTCTAATAATAAAGTTACTAAGAAGAATTTTAATAGACTCTAAAAGTAAAATAATCGCCTTAAAGCTAAGCTTAATAAGCTCGCTGAAATTTCTATTAAAAAAAAACCTAGAAAAGAATAATAAAATTAATAAGCTAATAAAATAAGTTACCTAGCTCTTAATATAAAATAACTGTCTTAGTGGAGACCTTATTTGTTAAGAGGCACTCTACTGTAATTATATTATCTATCTAGACTTTCTTATAGTAAATAGAAAAGATACAGAAGAAATTCTTAGATTTAAGCAACTCAATTTATTTAATAGAGTAGCTATTAGCCTTTAAGAATTTCTTTATATAAATTAGAAATTTTAAAGCTACTACTCTATATAGTTTACTAAAGAAAAAGCTAAAATCTACTATACTATAGAACTTCTTAAAGATAAAATACTCTAATAATTTAAACTAGTTATAAGAGATTACCTTAATAACTCTTACTATATATAGAAGAATAAAACTAGAGCTATCTATACTAGCTATAAAGTATTTAAATACAAACTGCAAGATGCATTTAATCTTATTAATGAAAAATAAGTAGCTAAAATATAATTCTAGAAGCTTATTTAGAAAGTATTAGTATTAAGCTATATTGTAAAATTCTATAATAGTATCTTATATTTAAATTAGAGAGAAGAGGTATATATAGCCTACTACAAAAAACTTAAGTTAGAAGTTAAAGATATAATAGTTAGGTATAAGCCTATAATTTTTAACACCCTTATTACTCTCTCTATAGAAATTAATAACTAATAATTTAAAAGATAATAAGAAAAGAAGACTAAAAAGTTAGAAGAAACACCCTATATGCTATTTTAGAAAAATAAGAAGAATAAACACTAATTAAAAAAAGAAATACTAAAGTAACACCTTCTATAAAATAGTACTAGAACTTATAGAACTAAAAGCTATTTAGAAGAATTACTTAAAGGTTAAATACTAGAACTGTAAAAAGATAGGCTACTTTAAAAGTAAGTATTACACCCTAAAATCCAACTAGAAGTATAAGCTTATATTAAAAGGTAAGTATATATAATTTACTAACTATTAGTATTCTAATAATAATAAACCTTAAATTGCTATTTAATTTAAAATCCTTACTATAACCTAGAGTAGCTATAATAGAGAGTTTAGTAGAGTTTATAAAAATAACAATTAGGAGGTTAAATACCTTAATAATACTCTATCCTTAAGCTATATACCTGGAGAATATCTAAGGAAATTAAGAATAATACTAAAAAAAGGTATAAAAATAAGCTATATAGTATAAGAAAATAAATAGCAAAAACTAAAGCGGAATAACAAACTAAACTAGAAAAGAAAAGAAACTACAGCTAAAATAAAAATAAAAATATCTAGAAACTAATTCCTACTTAAAATAATATTAATACTATAAATAACTTAACTAATAAAATATCTTATATTATAGCTATAATATAATAAGGGGATTTAATTCCTAATAAATAACCTAAACTTATTATACTACCCCCAACTAATAAGAAATAAAAAGTAATAATATTTAAAGAATACTAAAAGAAGAATAATTTCTAATAATATTTTTATACTAGAGATAAAGATATTCTATAGATATATTCTAGGCGAGAAGTATGTCTAGCTAGAAAGCTAGAGCTCCTAGTAGCTAACTAGGATATTATTACTCCTATTAAAGAATACCTAGAAATAGAGAATA
>NW_025764680.1:0-2367 GCF_021365365.1 Ilyonectria robusta | reverse complement strand
ATTTAGATTAATTAATATATTTATAATCTTTTAAATATATATCTATTAAATACTAACTAGACTACTAGATATATATTATATCTTATATTTTAATAATATTATAATATACTTTAGCTTAAAAGAATAATATACTAAGAATATTAAGAAGGTACTTAAATAGTTATAAAGTTTTTAGTTTTATACTAAGCTTTTTAAGTATATATTCTATTAGTAGAAAATAGAGTTTCTTAGGTATATAATTACCTAAGAAGAAATTAAAATAAATCTAGCTTAAGTTTAGGTAATTACTAAATAGAAGATATTTTTATTCTTTTAGGATATTTAGGTTTTTTTAGAATTTATTAACTTCTACTAGAAGTTTATCTTAAAGTATATAAACTATATAGAGCTACTTTTCTTAATATTTAAGAGTAGTAAGAAGAAAAAGAAAATAAATAAGTTATAAGAGATTCGGCTAGGGCTTGGAGAGCCCTTAGCCAGTGCCTTATTAATAGATATACACCACAATTAAGTAATACAGCTTTACTTAAATTAGTTGATCTTTTTGGCCTTATAGCTAGAGGGGTCTTTTATAAGATTGGGCATGCCGCCCTAACTCTTACATAAGTTTATTTAGTTAAAGGAAGTTTAAATAGCTTTTAATAAATTTAAGTAGAAATTCTATTTAATAAATATTTTATAATACTAAAATTCTAACTGCTAATAAGAGTAGAAATAGATATCTCTATTAAAGTAATATCTGGTATTTTATTTTAGCTTTTAGAATTAGTAGTAACTATAGTATACTACTTATAAAGCTTAGTAATATAGAGTAATAATAAATATAGAATAGTAAAACTACTTACTATTATTAAAAGCCTAGAAATATAAAATATTACCTATTAGACTTATTAGAGAAGTTTCTTATATTAATAGATTATATTATACTTAAAAAGTAATAAGTATATTAGTAAAAGACCTCTATAAGAAGCTTCTTAATAGATATACTACCTAGCTATATTTAATTTTAATATTTAATACTAGGCTAGTAGCTTTAATTCTATAAATAGATTATTAAAAAGACTAGACTATATAAAAGGTAATATCCTTATTATAATATCCTATATTATTAGTAAGAAAGTTATAATTTATAAAAAACTACTACTAATATATAATAAATAATTAATACTATAAAGAGTAAGATTAAAGTAGTAAAAGCTTATATTTAGATAGTATATATAAGTCTTATTAACTTTATATAAAGAGAATTCTCTTCCTAAATTAAAGTAATATTTTAATATTTACTAGTTAGATACCTAAAATAATATTAATTTCTATAGTTACTATATATATTTAAGTAAGGCTAGTATATTTAAAAAGAAAATAGAAGAAGCTTAGTAGGTATTTAAAAAACTTCTAGATAATAAGAAACTACTTAAAGCTAGAATTACTAGTTTAGAATAGTATATTCTATATCTATTATAATAAATTAATAGAAGGTAAAATAGTATTTCTTAACTAATTTTTATAAAACTAGAAGAATTAATTATAGGCTATAAACTTAAAATTAGCTCTACTAGAGTTATATAATAAAATTTAGTAGAATATAAAAAGTATAAGAAATATATTATAGATATAAATAAAATTCTATTTTTAAAGATTAACTAGTAATTTTAATATAATATATATTATAGCTAGAGATTCTATACTAATATTATAATAATCCTAATTAGGATATATAGAAGCTATAAAATAATAGAATTAATTAGCTATAAATTTTATTAGAAAGAAATTTAAGAAGATATTAGATTCTATACTATAAGCTATTAATAATATCAGAATATATATATACTAAGATACTAGCTATATAGATAATTATAACTCTTATTATTACTATTATATCTATTTTAAAAATTAATTTAAACTTTTATAATAAAACTACTTATAAATATTAAAATAAATAAAGAATAATATAATATAATTTTAATACCCTGGGGCTCAGTGGTTAAGAGCTTGGGACCTTTTTTCAAGAGGTTGTTGGTTCGAATCCAGCCCAGGGCACAATCCTTGTAATTGTGCTGTGACTGCTAGCCTCGTCCCCTAGCAGAAAAGTCAGCCTGTACAGGGATTGAACCGAGGATCCGACTCGCTAACCGGGCCTAAGGTAGCAAGCTAATTGGTCCCTAGCTTGCCTTTAGGAAGTGGACTGGCCAACCCACTATAAGAGGCTAACTACAGCGCATTCCTGCGCTTATAAATAGGTAACCCCCCTCTACCCAGAGAAAATAGGAAGGTTGGAAGCCTAGAAGGTTGAAGGTGTTAATGGCGAGGAATAGCTTGAGGTGTTGTTACCAGTTACAGACTCGAAGTTGCATTGTATGCTCTACA
>NW_025764679.1:0-2395 GCF_021365365.1 Ilyonectria robusta | reverse complement strand
TAGTATTTTTACTATTTCTTTCTACTTAATCTAAGAAAATTACTTATAAGACTTTTAAGAAAGTCTTTAAGTTTATTAAGTATATACCTTCTTTTAATAGTAATAATAATATTTTTTAATAGTAAATTAGCTAGTACTAGAGTAAAATTTAATAAAAATATCTTACTAGTAGTCTATTAAAAAATATACTACTTTTATTGCTATTTTAATAAATCTAGCTGCTTTTAGTAATAAATTTAATCTAGATAATAAAAATATTACTAATTTTAATAAATTTAAATTAGATAATAAGAGTATTTTTAATAATAATATTTATTACTTTTTAATTTTTTTATAGTTATATCTTCTTCTATAAAAACTTTATTAATAAAGATTTTTTTTTTATACTAATACCTATTATTTACTAGAAGCTTACTACTTACTAAAAGCTTACTAATTATAATATTACTATTTCTTATATTACTTTTACTATTAGTATTTCTAACTTTTTTATTATTTCTAGTATTTACTTATTAAAATTCCTATTTATTAATTTAAATATTATAATTGCTATTTCTTCTAATTTTAAATTATTTAATAAAAGTAATATTTCTAAATTTACTATAAATAAAAGTAGTAAGAAGAGGGAGCTAGGTTTTAAATTTAAGAATAATAAATAATAAGAAACTTATTATATAATAGCTAGTTACTAAGTTATTAGTTATAAAGAGCTAAAAAAGTATAATTATTATTAATAATTTAATAGAGGTATACTCTTAAAAGCCTATTTTATTTTTAATTTTATTAAAAATTATAATTAAGATACTTACTATAAAATTTAATAAAGAATCTATTATTAGTAATTCTTCTATATAGAAGTATACTTAAAAGTTTTTTTTTTTATTATAATTTTACCTTTTTTATAATATCTAAATCTTTTATTTTTATTTTAAAGAAAAAATACTATAAAAGTAGTAATTTTATTCTAATTCTATTTAATAGGCTAAGATAGTTACGTATCTTTATATTCTACTTAAATAATCTTATTATTTTTTTTATAGAATTTAAGAATTTAAGAATTTATTTAATATACTTAATATATAAGCAAGATAGATAAATAAGTAAGATAAAAATCCCTTAACCTATATCCTCTTTATTTAATTAATCGATTCTTAACTACCTAATATATCTACCTCTAATATTAAAGCTAGGATTCTTCTTACCCTTTAAGCCCTTTAAAATAACTCGAAGCTAAGTATCCGATATGCTGCAGTAACCTATAAGATTTCTGAGTATTATCTATATCGCCGGCAATAAGGCATCTAATCTCGATATAATACTATCTAGAAATTACATTAGCTATCTAATCTAGAGGAATAGATTCTTATTTAGTCTATTTTCAATCTAGATTTATAAGAATTTCCCCTCTGGCTATATAGTATAAAAGAAATAGCTAATTAATTACTTGCTAACTGTAATATACTACTAGTTAGTATATATTAAGCTTATAATTTTATTAAATAGTATTTAAATTTAAGATATATTTTTTTTATAAATATAACTACTAGAAAGCTAAATATAAAAATCTAATTATTATTTATAATTAGTTTTAGCTTATAATAAATATAATTATAAAGTATAGTATTTAATTAAATAATATTTATAACTTTAATAAGATTAGCTTTTTTATAGATATAATTATAAGTAGAATAGTTATTATAAATATAAAAAGATATTTAAAATTAAAATTAATATAGCCTAAAAACTAGAAATAAATTATAATTATTAAAATAATAAATATAAAAGGCTGGGTAATTTAGCTATTTATTATTAGTATAAGTTAATATTATTTTACTAACTAATATTAAAAAAGTAACCTCCTGGGTAATTAAGCTATTATAATAACTTAAAATAACTAGACTAATAATAAAATTAATTTTAAGTAGCTTAAGTATTTTAACTAATATATAATTAATTAATTAATTAATTAATTTCTATTATCTTTTAATTTTTAATAACTATAAAAATTACTACTTTATTAAATTTAAAAGATATTATAAGAAAAAAGAAATTATCTAGCTTTATATACTATCTTATTTCTCTTATCTATTTTAGCCTCTTAATATTAGGTACTTTAATATATTAAAATAAGCTTATAATTAAGAAATAGAATAATTAATTAGATACTCTATTACTTATATTTTAAAAATTAAATTCTTCCTAGCCTTTTATATAGTATATAAGGCTACTATAATAAAAAAGAAATATTAGGGGGCTTTTAAAGAAGCTAGCCTTATTTCTCTAATCTAGAAATTATTATCTTAAAACTTAATATTTAGCTATAGATACTAATACCAGTTAAGAAGGCAGCTAAGCTATTAACCCCTTAGACTTTAAGAACCCTAAAAATTATAAT
>NW_025764678.1:0-2439 GCF_021365365.1 Ilyonectria robusta | reverse complement strand
CGCAGGCTGACAAATAGCTCCAGTCATTTTCGTACATGGTTTTGTCACCCATGTGGTAATGTGCGACCGTACTGTTGCCAATCAATCCAATCCAATCCAAATTTTGGGAAACATGAAATCCAATCCAGCCATTTTCTGTCCACTCCAATCCAATCCAAATTGCCTCCAATCCAATAAGATCACTGATTCCATTCCGATCATCACTTCCCACAAGGCTTCTTTGGCCCAACCCCGGCACCTCATGGTGATCTCGTAGAGTGGTTTGAGTAGACTCTGTATCTCCGCCAACAGAAACCAGTCCTATGGTGATGTTGCATCTAGCAGATGGAAGTGATCATGTGTGTGAGAAGCTCTTGATTTCTTCCTATCTAATGAGGGTCTTTGGGTCAGTCTTATAGACGAAGAGACTGATGATGACCTCGGATGACCTCGGACAGCCAAGACAGTCCGGATGCTACGGACTATTTGACTTTATCTAGCTATTCACCTGATCAGAGGAAAAGCCGGTCTTGTGATGAGGCCGATGACGAGGCCGGTGACGAGGCAAGTGGCTGTGGACGCCTATGATGAAAGACAGAAAGCTTGACTGTTGTCATAGCCGCAGAAATCCGATATCCCAATTTGTGACAGGTGAGAGCTGATCTTGGACAGGCACACGTTGTCGGGGCTCTGTTGCCTTCGTTTTGAGATATGCGATGAAACGGTCAATGTGCTCTCGTTTGCGGATGGCACGCTGGATCATCAGGAAAGTCGAATTCCATCTGGTTTCATTGTTTTGCATCAGCTCGAGGTCGATGGCAGCTCGCTCCTCCTCAAAGAGTTGATAGCAGTCTTCGCCGCGCTGGTTGCATGCCAGAGATTGCATCAACTCTCGCCGTTGCGGAGAAGCCCTGACGAACCGGACGATGTTATGCAGCTTTCCCACTGCTCCCCGTTTCCGCCAAAGTCGAAGCTCACGCTCTTCAACTTGGAAAGCCGCCTCGGTGAAGGTCTCTCGCTCAAACGAGCCAGGGTCTTTTTCCCAGAGGAACGCTCGAGCTGCAAGGTTGACAATATGCCCAAAGCACCGTGTTCGATGGTTTCTAATATCCTCTGCGGGGTACTATTCCACAATCAGTCGCAGCCCACCCGCTCCACCCGTAGAACTCAAGTCATCTCACATGCTAACAACTCCCGGATATCGGACATTTAATTCTGGGAAACTCATATTGCGGTACTATTGCAGACCGGTCGGAAAGTTTCGACCACCCTCGCGCGTCTGCCCAATTGACAAGTGTGGCTTGACTTGCAACGTCTTTATTCACTTCGTGAGCAATGTGCAGGGAGGCGTGCAGAGTGTACAGCGCCCAGACGCTGTATCTGAGGATAGAGGCGGTTGCGGACCTTGTCTTGCGATTTCCATCTTTGTCTACTGTTTGGCGGGAGCGGAGAATGAGCATGACGCATAGAGTACACTGCACCGGTACTAGGGCTATTGCCATCAGTGGAAAATGGTATAATTCCTCACCTAGGCTACCTGCGCAAGTATCGTCGTACCTAGGTCTGCGCACGATGATTGTAGCGTACGCAAGTCTGCACGTGGCAATTTCTGCGCTCTGGAGACTCCTCTTCCCCGTGTTTTCTTCTCTCGCCGAGAACAGGCACATACATACACAGGGTTGCAAAGGGCTCGATTTGATTTGATTTATTTTGATTTGGATACGATTTATTTGCTTGTAACCCTGCACATACACACTAAAGTACTAGTATGTGCCTCGCCAACCTGGGCACGCTCATCTGCCAAACATGCGGGCGGCGCGTGGCGAGCAGCCCGCGGGGATGAAGCCGTGCGGGACCATGTGCGGCAAGTTTGTGTCGAGGGTTCAGGGCGAGGTGGTTCAGGGCGAGGTGGTTCAGGGCGAGTGTGGTGTTTGTCGCCAGGCGAGGAAGGAGAGAGCCGATCTGGCGTGGAGGCTGTCCCGGGCGTTTGGGAAGTACTAGAGAGAGGGAGGGCCTCGGGCGGTGATTGCGACGATGATGATGATGATCATGGTGCGGATGGGGGTGTTCCTAGGGGGGAAGGACAAAGGGCACAGAGGGGACGAAGATAGTGATGGTGACGAGTTGGTGAGTTGTTTGTCTTCTTGGAGTTGGTCATGAGTCGTACACCAAGGCTTTCAATCGCTGCTTCGGGGCCGCTTCGGGCACTCTCATGAAACGGGATGTACATGCCATTGGGGATCTTTTGTGATCCCTTTGTCTATCTCATGAACCTCCCAAACAACATACGGTTGATCACCCAAGCCCGATGTTTTTTTGTGATTCGTTGCCTTTCATTCGGTAACAAACGCAGTGACTCATGATTTATCAGGCAACATCGAAGGATCGAAAACACTATTGGAATATGTCTCAAAGGAGCTCGAAGTCAATGTGAGGCTGCAACTGGCGGGCCTCCTTTGG
>NW_025764677.1:0-2443 GCF_021365365.1 Ilyonectria robusta | reverse complement strand
AAATCTCAGGTTAAATATTTTCTATATATTCTATTTAGGTATTTAATTGGGTTATTTTTTATATACTTTAATATACTTCTACTTAAGGTATTCTTTGTATTAAAGTTAAGATTTATTTATTTATTTAGGCTTGCTAGTATTAAAGTTAGACTTATTAACTGATAGTATTAGCTTATCTATTTTCTAATTCTTTTCTATAGATAATTATATAGTTAAATTCTAATAGATATCGGCATATTATAGTTATTATCTACTGAGTTTTATATAGTTATAAATAAGATATATTCTTATAATCTATATAGATCTTAATCTTATATTTACTTTCTAGAAGGTAATATTGAAATTTCTTAAATAAGTTAATAATTACAAGGAATTCTTTATTATAGATAGAGTAATTAAGTTTAATACTCTATATTTTATAAGAGAAAAAGTAATAAAATATAACAGTCTATTATTATTTCTTTAACTAATTTAAGTACTTTATATAAAATCTAATAAGTTTATTTTAAGTTTAATTTCTTATTCTAAATTAAAGATTACTAGTACTAGTTTACTTAAATAATATTCTTAATAGTATTAAATACTTTTTCTACAGCAATATTCTATTAAAAGTTTACTTTTTCTTAGTAAATTCTATAAGTAGTATAGTATAGCTACTAAAGTTTTTAATAAACTTTTAGTAGTAGTTAGTAAATCTAAGGAAGAATTATACTTTCTTAATATTTATTAGTCTTAGCTATTTACTAACTGCAGTAATTTTCTTTAGATCTATTCTAATCTTATTATATAAGATAATATATCTAAGAAACTCTACTTTTAAAGTATAGAAGTTACTCTTCTCTAGTTTAACTAGTAGTTTTGCATCTTAGAGTACTTATAATATCTTATAGATATATTCTGTATATTCTTCTTCTAAATTAAAGAAGATTAGAATATTATCCAGGTAGTATATAATAAATATATCTAGATACTTATATAGTATATTATTAATTATTTATTAGAATATAGCTAGTATATTTATAAATTTAAAGAATATAATAAGATATTTATAAAGTCCGAATTTAATTTAAAAAGCAGTTTTCTATTTATATTTTTTCTTAATATAAATAAGATTATATACTCCCTTTAAATTTAATACTATAAATACCTTCTTACTATAAAGTTAATTCTTAAGCTTTATAATAAGAAATAATAGAATTTAATCTTTAAGTATAATTTCATTTAATTATCTGTAATCTATAATAAATTAGAGTTTACTATTCTTTTTAGGAATAAATATAACTAGATATCCAGCTAATAACTTAAAGATTCTAATATATCCCTTCCGTTATATATTATCAATATATTCTCTAAGTACTTCAAGTTATATTTTATTAAGGTTAAAAAGTTTATAGAATATAGGCGATATTCTATTCTTTAGGATAATTTTATAATTCTATTTGCTAAATTCTAGTAGTTTTATTTCAAGTTTTTCTATAAAGAGTTTTTTATAGATCTGGTACTATACCAGTATATTCTTAAGTTAGTCTTCTTTAGGTATTTTCTTATATTCCTCGAGATTCTTATTTATCTATATAAATTATTATTAGATACATCTAATTATTTTTTAGAGTTATATTTTTTTCTCTTTCTGGTATTTATATTATATTTCTTTAGAGGGTAATAAGATATCTATTATATCCTTATACTAATTCTTACTCTTATTATTTTTAGAAGTTAAAATTAGAAATCTTTTATTTTCTAAGTTATTTTTATTATTACTGAGAGTATATTATTATAATTAATAAATATCTAGCCAGTTTTCTAGTTAAACTATAGATTATATTTTATTAGCTATAGATACCTAAGAATAATATTATAATACTTTATTAGTATAATATAAGAGTAACTTCTTAATTTCATCCATTAATAAATATCTTCAGGTAATTAACCTATTAAGTTATCTATCTATTATTATACTTAAAGTTATTATTTTAAAATTATATACTATATAAGGATTTATTTTATTCTTCTATAGTAGCTTCAGCCTATTAACTACTAATAGTGTGACAGGCGGTTAGGGACACTTGGGCTAGCTGGTCGCTAGCGGGGATGTCTCTAGGGTGACCCGGATGGGGTTAAAAGGGGAGGTCAGTGCCGTCACTGGGGGAAATCATCGTTTTTCCTTTCATCAGAGATTCTTCCTAGAAGTCAGAGAGGCCGGAAGGGCTCGAGGCTGCTAGGGAGTCTATTAATTGATTGCCTTTATTTTTAAGAGATTTATTTGAGCCTTCTTGCCATCACTACGTTCCCTGTCCAACCTCCGTCTTCAACCTCCCTCAGATATCGGTCTGCCGCAGGCCCCATTGATGCCTTGCCAGCGAACTTTCCTGCGACCGACCCGATATAAATCTCATGAGATGCTTCCCTATCAGGAGACATAAGCCTCAGGTTGATCCGACCT
>NW_025764676.1:0-2579 GCF_021365365.1 Ilyonectria robusta | reverse complement strand
AAGTCTTTTTTAAATAATAAATTTTAATAGCTATAATAATTATAAGATTTCTATAGTTATTAATAACTAAATTATAATAGATAATTAATATATAAATAAAGGTAATTAAAATAACTATATTAACTTCTATATAATAGGGATTGTTATTTTATAAGTTAAAAGATATATAAGTTACTATTTTAAAAGTAAGCCTAGATAAATCTTTTAAATAAGTTTAAATACTAAAATAAGAATTAAGAGTAGTTATTTAATAATTAGCTTTTATAAAAAACATAGAATAGTTAAGTAAAGATTATATTATTATTATAAATTAGCTTAATAATTATATATTTCTTTATAGAAAGGTTAACTAAATTATTAGAAATAGTTAATTACCTAATTAAAGGCAATCTTTAATACTATATTTTTAATATCTAGTAAAGCTTCTATAAGAGCTTAGATAAGTTACCTAAAGCTATTAGATTTATAAAATACCTCTTTCTATATAAGAAGATTAAGTTTTTTATTAATAGATATATTAATATTAAGCTAGAAGTATTTTATACTAACTTCTTCTTTTAAAGCCTAAACTTATAAAACTAGAAGAATATTAATAAATTAAGCTCCTTAATAATACCCCCTTCTATAATCCTTAAGAAAGAGTAAGATAAGACTACTAAATTAATTAGATAACCAGCTTATCTAAGAGATTAAATAGCTAAAAATCAATATATTTTAGGGTAATAAGCAGGCAATTTAAATATAGAAATAAATTAACTACTATTAATAAGAAATATAAATACCTTAATAAGATAAAGTTAAATATATATTTAGTATTATTTAATTACTTAGTAAATAATAAGAATATTTATATAAATATCTTTATAATAGCTATAACTATTTTTATTATAATAAGGTTAGGTATAATATAAAGTTATACTTTAATCTCTAATTTAATTAGAAGAATACTATACTAATATAATACTTATATAGTTATATTTAATTAGAAGACTAAGAAATAATAGTTCTACTTATTCTAGTAGTTTAATTCCGCTAAAATTATATATTTAAAGACTTATTATCTTCTAGATTAAAAGATTTCTAACTTAATAGAGTATTCTTATATAAAAAGATAAAAAATATTAAATACCTAAATTTTATAGCTAGAGAAAGTAAAAAACACTTAATTAATAAGTTTATAAAAAGAAATATAAATATTTATATAAGCTTCTACTAATAGTTAGCTTTAATACTTCTTAAAAGTCTTATTATATAAAAATAGTATATTATAAGAATAGTCTACTATTAATATTATATAAATAGATATAATAATAATCTATTTAATTAAGAGATTTAACTAACTAATTAAAGTTACTATTAATAAATATAAATAGTATATATTAAAAATAGCCTTAATATAGAAGATATAAAAATAACTATAAGAAATAATACTATTTCTATACCTCTTCTACTAATAAGAAATAACTATATAGATATAAAAATAATCTTTACTTTTATATAGAAATATATAGAATAGGCTAATAATATTATTTTAAAATTATTAAGGGAATTTAAAAAGTAAAGATTAATTATATACTTAAGATCTATATATTTAAATCCCTTAGTAGCTTATTAGTTACTATATTATTTAATAACTAGCTAAAGATATATAAAATATTAAATAGTAGATTCTATTATATCTTTAAGAAAGAAAAAAAAATAAGTCTAAGATTAATATTATTACTCTTAAGATTTCTAACTTATAGATAAATATTTTAATAACTTAAAAAGAAGATTAATAAGAATATATTATAGAAGTAGTATTCTATAAGAAAAGCCTGTAAAAACCCTTACTAGCTAGATTTTAAGGACTTTCTTATTATAAAAAAAGAAACTTAAGAGTATATAATAATAAAAAAGACTTAGCTTTTAATTAAAAAAAGCCTTTATTTAATTTAATAGTTAATATCTTTAAATTTATTAGCTTTTTATTTTAGTAATAAATTATTTATTAAAGCTAAAACTTCTAAGAATCTAATATAGTTAATTTACTAATAAACTTACTTTTAAGACTCTAATTTAATATAGATTCTAAAGGTAATATATTTTAAAAAACTTATTAATTAGTATAAAATATCTTATACTTTTATATTAATAAGTATAACTTTCTACTTAAATAACTAAGTTATAATAATTAATATAACTAAGTAAACTTTACTTAGAAAATATTATACTTTTTTAATAAGTATATATAGCTTTTAAGAAAAGTTCTAGTTAATTTATTTTAAAATACTATTTATTTACTTTATTAAGATATTATTTAATTATATAGCTAAGAATAAAATATACTTATAAAATACTAATTAATAATATATAGATTATTATTTAGTAGCTAAAAGTATATAATAGAAATTTTAAAATAAAGCTTAAGTAGCTTATTTTATTTATTAATATTTATACTTTTTTAATAATTTTAAGCTTATAGATAATAACTTAAATAAGAAAGATAATTATATTTATATAAATTTTAATAGCTTAAATAACTATAAATATAAATTAAGTATAAGTACTAAAACCTTATTTAGTATAGATAGATCTTA
>NW_025764675.1:0-2606 GCF_021365365.1 Ilyonectria robusta | reverse complement strand
GCTGCCTAATACTCAAACCTGTAGCAACACCAAAATAGTCATATACTTTGCCGTCCGAACTGCACTTTGCCTTAGTTAAGCCGAGGTAGCTTATTAGAAGGTTGCAGGGGCAGGTAGTCAAATATAGTACGTTTGAAGGAGGCCCGAGCGGTAATCAGTGATCACACGACTCTCTTTGTGTTGCTTAAGATGTGTATTATAACGGGGCATTGGGTTCGAGAAGGAAGGCTATTCCGTTGTTATTGAAACCTGATATTTCTTGGTGTTGTGGATTATTATTGTGGACTACTCTCTGTGGATTGAGGCCAGATGCAGGTGGGGCACTAACTACAACAGTGCATCCGCGACTACTAGCCAGTCTAAAATAACTGAGACTAAATGTACCGCGTTGATTTGGTAGCTTTCTATTGGCGACGAACCCTGTCGAGTACATATTTGGAGCCTTACCGCAGTCAAAGTGTCCGGAGTATGGACGGGCGCTAATGCCGAGCGCCAGTGGAGCCCACCCTCAGACAATGGAACGAAGACAAGGATGCTGACCTGTTTGCCGACGCAAGCGGATACGCCACGGGCGCGTTGATCATCCAGAAGGGAAAGGATTGTCGCCGTAGCATAAGGAAGCTGACTCCAGCTGACCCCAACTGACAAAAGAGGAAGTAGGGCCGATGGTTCATACAATCATTAAACACGCATTGGTAGCCTTCGCTGGTTGGTGTGATGACGATTGGCCCTAGTTGGTGCTCCGCCTCTTCCTGCGCAGTCCTGCTGGTCAATAACATGGCTCCGTTGCATCCAGCCCCAACGCTCCGAGTATTCCCCATCACGGAGTTTCTGCCTAGCACCTACTGCGCCTTTTTCAGCGCTTTCCTCGTACGTAGAAGTAGAAAAAGGCGGTCCATAATCAACCGGCCACTATATTGCCAACACTATCACTTTATCGTTGCAAGAATACTCAACCCTTAATCTTGAATCGAGGCACCCTTCATGAGCCTTCATCTTTCTAAATGGCTGCACAGAAGCCTAATAATATCCTCTACTCCCCGTTGCGTACCCTAGATTATGTCTCCGATCGCGCTCTCGATGGCTTTGATCATCATCGACCTGCAATCGCTCGCCTCGCATTATCGGCAGCCCTACTTGTCATAGGCACTCTCATGGTGCTGGGCCTATACACTACGATCGCATCGGCAACGACGGACACCACAGACGCTGAAAGCGTTAGCTTTAAGCTCTACAAGAATACTCGTTTTGCAGAATGTGTCGCCACTCCTGCGGAAAGTGCCAACTGTACTTTTGTCATGACCGACCTTGGAGGATTGAAGATCGAAGGTCAACAACGTTGGCTGAATAAATTGACCTATTCTAGAGGTCTAGATGCGTTGGAGTACGATTGGTGCAGCCTTGCAAGCTGCTTAGGCGGATACAAAATCGTCCCCTCTGAGCCACTCCAGTCAGCCTACGGATATTCTGGACTCATCGTTTGGATACAGATTCTGATGTGTATCACGACGGGCCTGTGGGCAACGCGATGCTTTTTCCCTCGTGGGCGGTGCGATGGAAGAGGCTGTAAGGGATTTGGCATTCTCGACTACTTATCCGGTCTGTTTGACGTGGCCATGTGGGGCTTCTGGTGGTACTCTTTCATTGTAATGGCGATCGACCCGAAAGACCACACACCGGTCTCAATATTCGCCTGGTTTAGCACATGGCGTTTTGCGGTGCAGCTCAACTTTCATCCCTATGCCTGCCGCATAGGCACCAAAAGTGGTGGTGGAAAACTCTTTATCCGGATCATGATCACCCTTGCTCTAATCCAGTTTGCTCTTACCTGCTACGCCATGCAAATCAAGTGGGGAGACATCGGTGGTAAACCCAATGGCAGCGACGTCAAGTACCGTTGTTTGGAGTCGGAGATCGCTGAAGCCCCTGGAACCTCGTTATGCACGCCGCAAAAGCTGTGCTCTATGGATTGGCTCTTCAGCAACGCCGAGTGGGTGACTGGACCAGACGCCATTTACAACCCAACTCCATCACAATTTATCGCGTTCGGCGGACTTACGATCTCGATAGCCATCTTCGTCTTCATGTCGCTTCTCTTCAGCAGTGTCTTCGGTAGTGGACCAAGGCTCCTTGATTTCGACTCAACACGTGCCCAGGGTACGTTGAAATATTTCGCAGCATTTGTAGCGCCGTATGGGATTCTCTTGGGAATAATGCTGTGGTATAGTGTTAGTGTGCTAAAGGATTTCTTCAGCCCGCCATACAAAGCCAACCGTGAGGGACCGGTAGCTTACGACGTGCAGTGTCAGGCGGTTCACATCTTGGTTAGTCCCTGGAAGTATTATCTTGATGTTGACAACAGCTACAGAGTTCTGCGGGTTGTCAGGGCTTGGTTCAACGCCTAGTTATTAGGTTATGGAATAGTTAGTAATATTACATTTCACTCTGACCTACCGCATGAAAGAGAAGGTAAACCAGAAGATGCGGTCAATTAGCACATTAGATTACCACGGAGAGCACATCACAACCACGGGGGGCCCATTGTAAGTATCAGTAGTGCTTATAGGATATCTGGGGAGGATGATATATATATATATATCAGCTAT
>NW_025764674.1:0-2609 GCF_021365365.1 Ilyonectria robusta | reverse complement strand
GGTATTACTATACTCTCTTATTTATTAAAAATAAGAAGAAGAGGCCGAGGAGATATTTTCTATATATTAGTATTATACTCTCTCTTAAACTAAATAACCCTATATAAGTAAGCTTATCTATAAGTTTTATATATCTAGTAACTTATTAAAGTACTTCTGCTAAAGATACCTTAATTAACTGCTAATAATATCCTCTTAATATAAGATTTATAAACTAGATTTATAATATAAGATATATATATAGAATTATACTATAAAGATTTATAATATATATTTTAAGAGTTCTTTTAATTTAGAATAGTCTTAAATTTTATAAGAAGGCTATATAAGCGCCCTGTATTTTAAATACTATTATAAAGAGTAAAATATAATAAATTTAAAGTATTTTACTAACTAGAGAATTAAACTTATAAGCTATTTCTGCCTCTTATTTTAGCATTTATATTAATAATATCTCCTCTTATTCTTTTATTCTCTATTTTCTTATTCTACTTATTATCTTTATTATCCTCTAAGTCTTACTAGCTAGTTATTAAACTAAATATAGATAATAGGAGTATAATAGTCTAAACTACTAGAAGCTTATTAGTATTCTTCTAATTGCTAATAGATAAGCTTACTTCTAATATAGAATTAGCAAATAGTAATATATATAATAGGTATTCTTATAATATTAATAAGAAAAGTAGAAAATAACAGGTTATTAGTAGAGTTATAGTTATAATATTAATAATTTCGCTAAATTATAATATAGATATCTATATTATAGAATTACTCAACTAGTTATATCTATATATAAGATATTAAGTAGCCCTAGTAAAGTTTTTATTAGTTCTATTATATTTCTAGATTAAGAAAAAAGGAAAGAAAGAGTAATTATAATCTAAATATATAGATACTACCTTAATAAAAATAAATAAATAGAAGGGTGCTATATTTATAGATATTTTAATATAAATAGGCAGATATTTAAAAACTAAACTAGTTTATAGAAGTATTAAGTATAAGAGTTAAATTTAATTATAATAAATATTTATATTAAATTAGTTAATCTAATTTAAGTAAAGCTTAAAATACTAAAAAAAGAAAATTATTTTCTATTAATCTTATTACTTACTTAATATAAATTAGTTTCTTAGCTTAATAAGATTTTATCTTATTACCTGCCTAAAAAAGGTGCTATTTAAAATATATCTTACTAAATATAATTTACTATTACTTTAAGTTACAATTTACACCTAAAATATAAGGCTACTAGTAATATCAGTCTTTTATATCTAAATAGACTTTTCGCTTTTTAGTTAGCTAGAAGATATATATTAAGATATAAAATTGTAGCTATTAAAGTAGATTTTAAATTAATTTACTTCTTATACTTATCTAGCTATTACTTAAAAAGATATCTATTTCTAGTTTTAACCTTAAGAATCCCGCTCTTTTATTAAAAATAGTTTTAAATATAGATTCTTATTCTTAGTTGAAAATTCTCGTTAAAAAGAGGCTCTTACTTAAAAGAGGCACGAATCCCTGCCCTTACTCAAAATAAATCCCTGCCCTTACTCAAGCTCTTACTCAAGCTCTTACTTAAAATAAATCCCTACTCTTACTCAAAATAAACCCCTGCCCTGCACTTAGTTAAAAAGAGGCTGTTATTCTAAAGTAGATTCTTTACTCCTAGTTAAAAAGATGTCCTTGCCTAAAAATGGATTCTTACTCTTAGTTAAAAGTTAAATGGATCCTTAGCTTTAGTTAATGAATTCTAGCTTGAGTTGGGGGCGGGTCTTATTCAGAAGCAGATCCTTTGCTCTTAGTAAAAAAATTACAAGGTCTCTTAATTTTATATACTACTGTACGTAGTAGAGTGTATACCTGGAGGAACTATAAAGTAAGTTTCGAAAGGTTCTTTAGGCTCTCCTGACCAGATACACAGAAAGCACAGTCCAGTTTCGCCAAGACTTTATTAATTTTACGGTGTTATTTATTTATTTTTACTGTTACTTTTTTACTGTAAGTAATCCTCTACCCCATATATTTGCATACTTAGTATTATAAATCAGAAGTTGAATAACTAACTAGAAAGACCGCTTATAAAAGTAATAACTAGGGTAAATACTATAACTGGGCCTTAGCATCCTCGGAATTGCACCAGAGAGAAGTATTGTCTTTCTCGTCGACTTCAGTTACTGAGGTAGACTGTGCTATAGCATCCCAATCCTAAAACTACCTCTTGTATCTGTAGCTACGCTTGAAGCGCTACCTTGTCTCGTCCCCCAGCCTCTCCAGCTTGTAAACAGCATCCCTTATTTATCTATCTAATATATTCTTCGGTTCAATAAATCGCCTCGTGCTAGTCTCTGGAAGAGATACAGCCCCTCCTACCTCTCCGCCCTCGAGAGCTATATATATAGGCTTATAAAGCTAGGTCTTATTACTATACTACTGCTATAAATACCTTTAAGGTTAAGAAGGACTTCTAAGAACTGCTTATTCTGGCTTTTCTAGTCTGTTATAGTAAAGGCGGGGGTATATAGAGGTTCTATTCTATAGGTAACTAACTAAAAGCCTGGCTTATTTTTTAAGCTAGGATTCTTCTCTTATATAGAGTTAGG